>NC_053440.1:11769988-11810619 GCF_007990345.1 Gossypium hirsutum | reverse complement strand
AAGAGCATACCTATCCAATACTCCGGTGCTGTCACACCTGCCAGATAGACCTTGATTTGTATTTAACGGTGTTCGACAATTCCATGGGATTGTGTTGGTCAACATGATGCGATTGGAAAGAAGGAAAAAGTGATATTTATCTCAGTAAGAAATTCACTGATTGTGAAATGAGATATTTGCCCATCAAAAATTATGTTGCGCCTTGATCTGGATGACTAAGAGGTTGAGACAATACTTACTCTATCATACGACTTGGCTAATTTCAAAATTAGACCTTTTGAAGTATATGATGGAGTCAACGGCCTTGAATGGAAGAATGACTAGATGGAAAATCTTGCTATCTGAGTTCGATATAGTATATGTAAGTTAGAAGGCCATCAAAGGAGTGCAATAGCAGATTTCTTGCTAGCAAGAGCTTTAGAAGATTATGAGCCTTTGGACTTTGATTTCCCGAATGAAGATTTGATGTATGTGGCAAATGCTGAAGAGAATCCCCAAGAAAATCATGCTTGGAGATTAAACTTTGACGGAGCACCAAATGCGTTAGGAAATGGGATTGGAGTAGTCCTAGTGTCTCCAAATGGAGATTATCATCCTTCACCAGTAAATTGGACTTTGATTGCACTATAATATGGCTGAGTATGAATTTGCATCATGGTATCCAGGCAGCCATAGAGCGGAGAATTAAGACACTAGAAGTGTATGGAGACTCAGCATTGGTAATATACCAGCTAAGAGGGAATAGGAAACAAAAGACCCTAAGTTGATCCGTTATCAGAGATTGGTTCTGGAATTGATCAAAGGGTTTAACAACATTGCCTTCTGTTATCTCCCACGGGATGAAAATCAGATGGCTGACGCTCTTGCTACTTTAGCTTCCATGATTAAAGTGAATCAGTTGAAGGACATGAAGCCCATTCAAATTAGTATTTGTGAGATCCCGGCCCACTATTACAACATTGAAGAATAGAGAATGATAATCATCCCTGGTACCAAGATATATTACTATATGTGAAAAATCGCGAATATCCTGATCAGGCAACGGAGAATGATAAGAGGACATTGAGGAGATTAGCTGTTGATTATGTCATAGATGGAGAGATCCTATACAAAAGAGGAAAGGATCGAGTACTGTTGAGATGCGTGGACGCCGTAGAGGCTAAGGAAATTTTAGAAGAAGTCCACGAGGGTGTTTGTGGAACGTACGCTAATGGATTCACAATGGCTAGACAGATCATGAGATTTGGATATTACTAGTCCACCATGGAAAGAGATTGCATCAATCATGCGAAGAAATGCCATAAATGCCAAATTTACGGGGATAAAATGCACTCGCCTCCTTCACCTCTTCATGTTATGACTTCTCCATGGCCTTTCTCTATGTGGGGTATGGACGTCATTGGACCAATATCACCGAAGGCTTCTAATGGACATCGTTTTATTTTTGTGGTTTTGACTATTTCACTAAGTGGTAGAAGCAGCCTCATATGCTAATGTCACGAAGTCAGCAGTTAGTAAGTTTTTGAAGAAAGAGATCATATGTCGATATGGAATGCCTGAAGAATCATATCTGACAATGCGCTGAATCTGAATAACAGCACAATAGCGGAAGTCTACAATCAGTTCAACATTAGACACCATAATCGTCACTTTATCGTCAAAAAATGAATGGTGCAGTAGAGGCGGCCAGTAAAAATATTAAGAAGATTGTGGTGAAAATGGCTGAAACTTATAAGGATTGCATGAGAAGTTACCATTCGCTCTTCTGGCTTACCGAACATCTGTCAGGACTTCTACTGGGGCAACCCTTTTTCTTTGGTTTATGGAATGGAGACAGTTTTACCCATTGAGGTTGAAATTCATTTCCGGTATTGGCTGAGCTAATTGGATAGGCCGAATGGATCCAATCTCGGTTAAATTGATAGAAGGAAAAGACTAAAAGCTATTCGTCATGGTCAAATGTACCAGAAACGAATGATGAGAGCATATAACAAAAATGTCTGTCCTAGAGAATTTCATGAAGGGGATCTGGTGCTGAAGAAATCCTCCATTTACAGAAAGATTCAGAGGGAAATTGATGCCAAACTGGAAGGACCTTATGTTGTGAAAAAGACTTTTTCTGGAGGCGCTTTGATTTTGAGTGAAATGGATGGCAAAAATCTACTGAATCCTGTAAATTCAGATTCGGTCAAAAATATTTCACTTGAAGGGAGGGAGAAATCAAAGTGTAAACCCGTGAAGGGCGCTCTGATTTCCTAAAAAAGAGAGGCCAAGGTGAAAACCCGAAAAGGGCGCCTTGAGACCAAAGGAGGTTTGAGTTGAAAACCTGAAAAGGGCGGCTTAAACACTGTCAGATTGGGGCATATGGTGATCCTGCTACAGTTAAGTCAACAATGAAAGGATATACGACGTCTTAGGGGACATCGACAAAGTGCTGTAAATCCCCTAAACACATGTTGAATTCAGAATGGTTCTTGGTTTGTACGGAGAAGTTCAAGTGGCGATATCTAAGGCACCTAGTCTTCATATAACTTGTACCGAGTTTGTTTTTTCTTGTAAATACTTTATTCTTTGATGTTCTTGAATACTTTTTCTTTTCAAGACAGTTGCTATCAAAAATTTTTTTTTTGTATTATTCGAGTTATCCCTTGAATTAATGTCTTAGTCTGTATCTTGATCTTTGTGCAAGCATGTCGCATTAGAATAATGATGGATGGACTAATAAACTTTCACAAAAGAAGTTTGCATATTACTATGAGAATTTCTAAACCCGAAACAAGACTATTGTCTAGAACACCAAGTTTAAAAGAGAAAGTCTAAGTTAAGATTGCTTTTTTTGGAGTTGGTTGTCTAAATATCGAATGAGATGGCAAGAAGTCTTGGAAGTTCCCTCTGGAAAGAAATCCTTTATTTATGCACGAGCATTTGGTAGGACACCCGAGGAATGGTGTAAAGAGTTCATGATCTGAATCTTGAATTACGATAGAGAGATTGAGAAGAGTCAAAATTTCCTAACATGGGTTACAGTGGAAGGAGAATGGTACAAGTTTGCGACCTAATGGATTGAGCTTTGATGTTCACAATGGAGGGCAATTTGATTGAGTGTTTCTTTGGTGATGTCAGCCAAGCAAAAGGCGTCAGTGACAAACCTTTATAAACTTAAATAATAACTTGAGTGATAATTCTCGAAAAATGACATTCTGCATTCATTCAAATGTCATTCATACATGCCTAGTTAGGAGCATTGAATTCATTTGATCATAACATCCTAATCACTAGGCATAATTAAGTTCATAGAATAGATTTTTACAGGTCATGTTCCCTAGAGAACAGATCGAAAGCCAATGATCCTATTTCTCTGAAGTTGCAGTGGAGCAGATTAAAACCACAGATCTTATCTCTCTAAAGTTACAGAGGGCAGATGGCATCTAGTCTATCTCCCTGAAGTTACAGTGGAGCAGACTAAGTAAGCAAGTCCTATCTTCCTGAAGTTACAGTGAGGTAGACTGAAGATGGCAAACCTTATCTCCCTGAAGTTGCAGTGGAGCAAGTTAAAGTCGATAATCCTATCTCCCTAAAGTTGTAGTGGAGCGGATTAAAATCTCGGATCTTATCTCTCTGAAGTTGCAGAGAGCAGATCGCATCTAGTCTTATCTCTCTGAAGTTGCAGTGGAGCAGACTAAGTACGCAAGTCTTATCCTCCTGAAGTTGCAGTGGGGCAGACTGAAGATGGCAAACCTTATCTCCCTGAAGTTGCAGTGAAGCAGGTTAAAGCCGATAATCCTATCTCCCTAAAGTTGTAGTGGAGCAGATTAAAATCTTGGATCTTATCTCTCTGAAGTTGCAGAGAGTAGATCGCATCTAGTCTTATCTCCCTGAAGTTGCAGTGGAGTAGACTAAGTAAGCAAGTCTTATCCTCCTGAAGTTGCAGTGGGGCAGACTGAAGATGGCAACCTTATCTCCCTGAAGTTGCAGTGGATCAGATTAAGGCCAATAATCTATCTCCCTGAAGTTGCTATGGAGCGGATTAAAATCACAGATCTTATCTCTCTGAAGTTGCAGAGAGCAAATTGCATCTAGTCTTTTCTCCTTGACATTGCAGTGGAGTAGACTACAGCACTAGTTCCTATACCTCTGAAGATGCAGTAGGAGGAAATGAGGCTATTTGAAGAAAAAGAGTTCAAAGGTCCAACACAACCGGGTACAATTGGGCATTTTAAAGTCTTTACTCCGTTCCCGTTTCACGACAACGAGCAAAGAGGGGCAGCTGTAATACCCAATTTGTACCTGGCCCGTACCAAATAAACAAATAAATGAAAACAGTCCAGAGAGTCCAATTACAAACGGGCCACAAGGCCAAAGCAAAACAAAGCGATGGCCCAAATTACAGTGGCCCAAAACAGATGAAAAACCCTAGGGTTTCTAAGCTTCAGCCGCCGCAACTCCAATCTTCCACGCAGGCCAAATCTCCACCTCGATCTTCATCTGCAAACAAAGGAAATAAGAATCAAAGATTACAGATCAAGAAGATATGGAATAGGATTAGTTTCTTTATTTTTGTTATTATCGGCTATAAAAAAGGCCATCGAACACTGTAATAGAGATCCGAAAAAAAAATCAATAAGAGAAGTAGCAAATATTTTCACAGCAAACAAAAAACACCATCAGAGGATTAATCAGGAAATACAAAGGTTGATACTTTTATTTCGTTTTTTTATGTTATTTTTTACTTAATGTAATAAAACAGAATAAAGGGTAAAAGACTTATCTTTGCCCGCTTCTGAAACGCCGTTAGGGTGGTCGAGGTTCGTCTCCAAGGATAGACGATCAGAAACCGAAGGGTTTCCAAGGCTTTTGAGGTCTTTTTGTTGATGCTTTGACGGATTTGGACCCAGATTTGGGCTTAGAGGAGTCTAAAGAGCCCAATAGGGTATTTTTCCCTTTTCGGACACCGCGGACGATGGTGCCGGCACCAGAGATCGGCGGCCGACGCGGTGGCTGATGACTGGCCGATGATCGGGCCCTGGCTGGACTAATTGAAGAAGGAGAGAGTTTTTTGTGGTTTTTTTAAAGAAGAATGAAAAATGAATTATTTTTGTAACTTTTGGCTTAAATAGCCTAGTGAAACGATAGGTCTCCCCAGGCACCAAAACTGCGTCGTTTTGGGGAGGCCGACCCGACTCCGACCCGACCCAGCCTAGGATCCGCGTGTTTTAAGCGGAGGGATAATTGTGCTATTCGTCCCTCTGCCTTTTAATGTTTTATAATTAGGTTTTTTATTTTTAATTCGCCATTTAATTTATTTTAATTTCAATTTAGCCCTATTGGAACGACGCCTTTTTGGAGGTGAAGGGAAAATTTCCCTTCTAACCCCTCTATGTAATTCGCGGGTTCGATTTAGTCCTTTTAGCTCTATTTATTTACGGATTTACCCCAAAATTTTGAATCCCAATTCAATTTAGTTTATTTTATTTTTATTTTATTAATTAATTCTAGTAATGTGATTATTATTTTTTCATTTATTTATTTTTTCCCTTTTTCCTAACAAATATTCTTTTATATAAAACATGTGTATATCTATGTTTTTTTTGTATTTTCGAAAATGCTTAAATACCTACTTATTTAACATCTATTTTATAATTTATATGTATATACATATTTTCCTAATTTTCTCTATTTTCACAAATGCATTATGTATTTTGTTTATATAAATCTTTATAATCTAATTTTTATATATAAATTCATGTGTATTCTTCATAGTTTAATGTGTATATCATGTACATTTTATTTTTTTTGCTATTTATTTGTGTTTTCATTTATATTATTTTGTTCGTTTATGTGATACTTTGCATGTCATTGCTTATTTTTTTTATGTATATTGGTTTTATTTATTTATATGTATGCATTATTTCTATGCCATTGTAATATTTATTATTGCATTGTATATTTAATGTAGCATCACATCATTTTTTTACTCGATTTCAAACTTTTCAAAATTGAGATAATGCTTGTATTTAGGATTTTCAAGGAAATTGAGCCCTAACGTATTGGGTTCCGATTTTCTTCGTTAAATCTAACAATCGAGCATTTCTCTTTAATCAAAAATAAGAACTCATTATTGGGAATTCAACACGTCGTGTCCTAACGTATTGCATGTGACGCATTGATTTCTCGAAATGAAGATTTTTTCTAAAAAATAATAAAAGAAATATTCCAAGTTTGGGATTTTGGAGGAATTGTGCCCTAACGTATTGGGCCGCGATTTCTTAAATATTGAATAAATGGATATTCTTTTAAATTTTTATTACACGAGTATTCTGGCCTAATTCATTTTTGAGGAAATTAGAATGTCGTGCCCTAACGCATGGGTGTGACATTTTCTTTCTCTGAAATGATAAGGGTCTTAATACGTAACGTTTTTAAGTTTTTGCTAAGGATTATATTTTTCAAATTTTCGACATTAAGACATTAATTAATTAACTAGGTACCAATTTTTGGGCGTAATGAGGGTGCTAATCCTTCCTCATACGTAACCGACTCCCGGACCCTTTTTCTAAAATTCGTAGACCAAAGTCGTTTTTAGGTGACCCAATCACACCTTAATAAAAGATTGGTGGCGACTCCCAATTTTTCCAATTTTAATCGACAACTAATTTTTTTCCCAAAAATAAAAAAAATGGTTTCGATAGGGTTAACATACTTTTCTCTAAACTTCATTAATAAGAACTCTCAATCTATTTGTTCTTCAGGGGTCACACTGATCAACCCCTTCCCTCCATTGATACGCCTCTCATTCCATTAAAGAAACAACACCTAAGAGGCTATCCATTAGTGTACATTTCAGCTTTTCAATCACTCTACTTACGCGTGATAGCCATTATTCTATTACGACAGAGTCATTACCCTTATCCTTTAGAAACTCTTTAGCAACACGTTTATGTATCTCCCTCATAGGATCTTCTTTAAACTAAGCTGTAGCTAGTGCCGGAGGTGTAGGAGGTATTGGCTGTACCACTTTAGGCTGAGGTTGTTGGGGTGGTTGAGGTACTTGGGCTATCCTAATAAACTGGTTAAACCATTGACCCATCATTGTAAAGAAAACATCAGGAAAAGTATTTTCGGTCACACCCAAATTAGCTGCAGGACTTTGTCCTTGCACCAGAGGTACATGACTCTTAATCTCTTTGCATGTAGCTTCTTTTGAGCTTTTAGACATATTTCTTAGCAACAACAAAACTTAAGTAAATCAAAACTATAGGAGCTAAGCCAGAGATATATCATGCATAGTGGGGTGTGACTTAATCTTCATTTTTCGAGAATCAACTAAACCTAGGCTGTGATACCAAAAATTTGTAACACCCCCTTAGCCCGTTGAAATGACATAGAGTACATTATTCAGCTAAATATACCACCCAAATGGACTAGGCTGTTACTGATGGATTAAAAAATTCATTGGTTTTACTTAAATATTTACAAAAACAAATATGAAGGTTTCCCTTTTAGTTACAAACCATTATTCTTTTCTCTAAATCGGTAGCACGTCTTTAAAGGAAAAAATAATAGGGGTTATAAAATTCAACCTATTAGTTATTTGCTGCAATCAATGACGATTACATATAAAATAGGTCATAATTTGCAAATCAAGAAAGCTTGGCTTACACTTTTATAATAAGAGTAAATTCTCTTTTTAGAAAATAAAACAACATAGACGATAAAATGAATTACAAAAGTTTTTACAGCATGGATTTATGCACCATCCGCCAATGTAGCCATGCATGATACAAAAATTAACAAGTGGCTCACTTGCAGACGCAGCTCTAGTGTAGTCCCCTTCTACTGATCTTCTTCTACTACTCAATCACCTGAGAAAGAAAAGTAATGGAGTAAGTTCTATTTAACTTAATGAGTTCCAAATATATGAAAAATGATTATCAAGTTGTCTATAATAAACTAAAAAATAAGGACAATTTCGAGACTCAGTCTTACAGACATATTACGCCAAGTTCGCAGTACAGTTCTCTGGCGACAACACTTCGCCAATATAACACACATAGTACCCCTGGTGGATACATATCGCCAATTTATTCATATTTCTCTCAATCACGTGTGTTTACCTATGACCTAACCTTGTGCCAGCCTCAAACCCATATTTTAGAAATCAGAATCGCATATCAACCATAATCATATTTATTTTCATAGTCCTTAATAAATTGAATACCTATTCTACCATGAGGTTGGACTGTGATCTACCAATCCGTTTTTCAATAAAGCTACTCTACCAGAGGCATCACAAATAAAGCTTCTTTCTACATTTTATATGTCACAAATAGTTTGGTACTGGGCTCACACACAATGTAGGTATTTTCACTTGGACCATGGCCATGCTCATACATACAACACTAGTTTATTACTCATACGTCAATTCACAACACATCGACCCATCTTTAGTAAAGACAACTTACCTTACACAACCCACAAATTATAAAATTTTCATAACTCAAAGGAAGTAAGAAGGAACTCACCAGAAACTTCAGGACAGAATCTACTCTACTGGTCTTTTACCTCGATTGCTCGAACCTTCACTACCTTCTTAAGCTAAATAAGAAACAATCATGACTATCAGGCCATTTATCTATTAAAATTTGATCATGCAAGCACCAATGCCAACATGTAAATCCCCTCATCATCAACCAATGCCAACTAGTCAGTTGGTACTTATCAATGGTGTTCTGACAAGCTTCTAGAAACCTTCCTCGTCTCCTAGCGAAGATAACTTAAAAATTCTTAAAGACATAAGGAATAACATAGAGAGAAAACAAAGGTGAAACATGCGACTATAGGCTTCTTTTATAGTATAAATAGTGGAAAATAAGCTTAGGAGGAAGGATAGAAATCCTACTATCACCCTTGAAATTTGAGACTAAACTTGCCTAGCAAAATTTGAAGTCTAATCTTTTACCAAATGTAACTACTACCACTAATCAACGTCGTAAAACATTGCATGTAGACTTAAGCAATCAACTAAACAAGTCATTCGACTACCTAAAGGTATCAAGCTGTCATCTACAATATTTTAGCTCAATTCTAACTAGGTCTCAACTGAACTCTAACGATACTCACCAAGCTATCATTTTCGCATAAAATAATTCTATCGCTCCGCGAACTAACCAGTTCACCCAGAACATCTAGGGCTGGTAGATCGTCTCATAAAAGAGTCTTTTAAACCCTAGAGTTCACCAAACCTTAGAGTTCTCCAAATTGTGAATTCCAACAAGGCGCCTCCCAAAAAAGCATACTATCAAGTTCATGCAATACACCATCCTAACACTTAATGAATAATTCACTCCTTTTCTACCCTGGCTTACCCAATTATACGCCAATGGCATATCAGTATGATCTATGCCGGGTGGTCTGTTACAGTTGAGGTGGACCCAATCTATATTCACTAAACAAAAAATAAATAAAGAATATTTTTATAAGGTTAAACCACTTTTAGGGCTTGAAGCGGCAACTACTTCCACATTGGAATCTAAGCTTTTTTTTTATCCAAGCTAGTCCCAAAACTTGATACTTGTTCTCACATAGAGACCTGAACTTTAAGGTTTTCAAGGAAATACATTTCGTTATTTATTTTATATTATTTTTAAATACATCTATGTTCTAATACGTGGTTACCATATACGTATGTGTGTGATAGAATTTCTTATTAGTAATGTTGTTGATTGAGTTGGTGTCACAAGTTAACTTACCACTGACTCAAGATTGATGAGAAACACCATGATAAACAATTGTATTCATTTATTATTCTTAACTTGATGTATATAAGTGTTTAAATTTTGTTTTATACAAAATTTAAGCTAATTGTTTTTCATTTTATTATCATACATATCTCATGTATTATTATTAAATAGTTGCAAACCATATATTTCATTATTTATTGTATATTATTTTTAAATACACATTTGTGTCCTAAATCTGTGGTTTTTACATGTGTGCATGTGTGATAGAACTTCTAGTAAATAATGAAATCTATGGTTTGAAACTAATTAATGATAACACATGAAATATGATAAAGGATGAGATGGATGAACGCGAAAGCGGATCGTAAAGTTTGTCAAAGTCACGGATTTGACTTAAGGCTCTAGACGTTCAGAAAGAAATTTGGATTTTGACACAACCTGAAATGAAATTGAATCCAAGTCAAATAAAATAAATTAAAATAAATAACCAAAATAAAATAATAAATCAAAGATTAAGGAAGCAAATAAAGAAGATAAATGGAAAGATAGAACGTGGCATGTAGAAGTTTTAAGAAGCCTTGGAAACACGAAGAATCCACAACCCCCTTCAAACGGCTATAATTTCCCCTCCAAGATAGAAACCTTGGCAAGAAAAAGTTTGAAAATGATCCCCTTCAAACACCATGAAGACATCTCAACCCAAAAATACTAGGATCCCATCCAAAAAGTCGTTGCAAATCTGTTGATTTCTCAAGCCAGAAAATTGGTAGCTTTGGTGATTGGAATTGAATAAAATTCACCCCATCCGTGCATGTATCATTCTCCCTTTCCTCAAAAAGATTCGTCCTCGAATCCTGTCTTTGATCAAATCTTGATTTGATTTGTTTTGTAACACCCCTTACCCTAGACCGTCTCCGGAATCGAGTACGAGATGTCATCCAATTTAACTTACCGATTCGGAGCATAAAAATTTGCTTTTAAAATTAAATTCACTGTTCATAACAACACTGTCCACCTGCGCAACTGTCACTAATTTAATTATAACTTGAGTTACGAAACTCAAAATTTAAATCCGTAAATTTTCCGTGAAACTAGACTCATATTCCTACTTACCATAGAATTTTCAGAATTTTTGACTTAGCACATTAGTACAGTTTATTCATTAAAGTATCCCCTGTTTCACAGCTCGACAGATCTGACCTCTTGGCGCTAAAAATCAAATATCTAATTGTACAGAATTCATATAAGGTTACCATTAATTTATTTTGAAAATAGACTCACTAAGGAATCTGAACATATAAATTATGACCTATAATTATTTCTGTACAATTTATAATGATTTTCTAAAGTTAGAACAGGGGACTTCAAAAACCATTCTGACCCTGTCTTACTAAAATTTAAATATCTCAAAATATAAAATTCCTTTGCCTACACCGTTTCTTTCATGTAAAAATAGACTTGATAAGCTTTAATTATATATATCATTCACCCTCTAATTCCATTTCTACTATTTATGGTGATTTTTCACATTCACGTCACTGCTGCTGTCAAAGAAACTGCTTCTTTGAATTAGTTACCATTTAAACATACATAACTCCAAAACATATTCTTTAATAACTACTTCAATAGCTAACATTAGCCATATCATTTGGACATGCTCAAAATGATTAAGACTCTATACATGCCATAGTTTAAACATTTTGAAAAGCACATAATACCGAGATGGTTATGATAGTGTGATACGAGCTCCGACGGTCCACTATTCGATCAAGTTCAAATCACTATAAAACAAAGGAAAGAAAGAGATGTGTAAGCTATAAATAGCTTAGTAAGTTACATGTAAACAATAATTACTCAATTAATAATTAACACTTTTAACATATAACTAATCAAAACATTTCTTAGCAATTTCAATCACTTACACATACACAATCTTACCAATTCACTTGCATATACATTTTCACACTTAACATTTCATATTCACTTTAATTCATTATTAATCCCGTTGAACACTTGGAATATACACGGATACGTAGAGATTTAGCACATAAGTGCCACACTGATATGTAGCCGAAGCTACCACTGATATGTAGCCGAAGCTACCACTGGATGTAGCCAAAGCTACAACTGAAATGTAGCCGAAGCTACCACTGATCAATAACACTGGAAATGTCCACGGGTCTGCTCACACAAGCTGTCAGGTGTCTGCAACACATGCTAGATCACCCAGCACCCGGGACTCACTGTAACACTGTAACACTGGTCTCTAGTGACATGTCACTTGTATCCAATTCTATTCCTAAGTTCAACCGGGAATTTACACTTAACACTTTATTTTCAACACTTTATCACTTGAATAATTCATGAACAACTTTCCTTCCACATTCAATATTAATTCACATATCAAATATAATTCACAATTTATACAAATATAACTATTATTTACATATAACCTACCTCGGATGCAAAACGACTATTTTTGTAATTTAGTCGATAACTTTCTCTTTTCCCCGATCACTTGCACTATTTCTTCTTTCTTGATCTATATTAACACAATTTAATACATTTTATCAATATTCCATTCAAATACAATTCATACACAACATTTTGACACATTTACATTTTTCCCCATAACTTTTCAAAAATTCCACTTTTGTCCCTAAGCTCGTAAAAATAAAATTCTCTAAATTCTTAAATTTCAAACTTCACTAAATCATATTTCATGCTCATAACGGGCCTCAATTTCACAAAATCACAACTTTATGCACACTTTACCATCTTTCACAATTTAGCCCTTTTTCAACATTTTTCATTGAAATTCATCTAGTAAAACTTGTAATTAACACTTCAAACATTCATTATCTAACATCACTAATCAATTTACAATTATATCATGAATGGGTCAATTTTTAAACTTTAATTTCATTTAAATTAAATAGTAGAAACATGAAATTCAAGCTTCAATAAGCATAAAAATACGAAAATAATTAAAAACGGGGCAAGAAATCACTTACAATTGAGCTTAGGAAAATCAAAACCCTTAACTATGGTAACCTGAAACTTTCAGCAGCAAGCTTCTGATTTTTTTGAAGAAGATGGACACTTATTTTCTCTTTATTTTGTCTTTTACCCAATTTGGACAAAAATGCCCTTGACCCATTACTTAGATATTTTTCTAGAAATACCCTTTTGTGTCCATAACACTAATTTATGGTCTAGTTGCCACATAAACACTTCCAATTTCATGCAATAATTCAATTAAGTCATTTAATCACTAATTAGACACACTTTGCATTTTTCTCAATTTAGTCCTAAAAATTCAATTAAGCACTAAAGCATTAAAATTTCCTATCCATATTTTCACACAATATTTCAATCAATCAGTAACTAATAAAAATTTATAAAATTAAACTATTTCACTTCGGATTTGTGGTTACGAAACCACTATTCCGATTAGGCCCTATTTCGGGCTATCACAATTCTCCCCCCCTTAGGGATTTTCGTCCCCGAAAGTCTTACCAGTGAATAAGTTGGGATACTGTTTCCTCATAGCCTCCTCGGTTTCCCATGTTGCCTCTTCCACCCCATGTCGTTGCCATAACACTTTCACTAAAGCAATTTCTTTGTTTCTCAACTGTTTCACTTCTCGTGCCAAGATTCGAATCGGTTCTTCTTCGTATGTCATATCCGATCGAATTTCCACTTCAGTCGGTGAAATCACATGTGATGGGTCCGATCGATATCGCCTCAACATAGAAACATGAAACACATTATGAATTCTTTCCAATTCCGGTGGTAAAGACAATCGATAAGCCACTGGACCAATTCTTTCTATCACTTCATACGGACCAATAAATCTTGGACTTAATTTGCCTTTACGGCCAAATCTCAAAATTTTCTTCCATGGAGACACTTTCAAAAATACTTTATCTCCTACTTGAAACTCAATCTCTTTTCTTTTCAAGTCCGCATACGACTTCTGTCGATCCGATGCAGCTTTCAAACAATCACGGATTATCTTCACTTTTTCTTTGGTTTCTTTTACCAAATCGACTCCATGTAACTGATTTTCATTAAGTTCAGTCCAATATAATGGAGTCCGACACTTTCGTCCATACAACGCTTCATAAGGTGCCATTTTTATGCTTGGCTGATAACTATTATTATAAGCAAATTCCACCAAAGGTAAATATCTTTCCCAATTACCTTCAAATTCCAATACACAACATCTCAACATGTCTTCGAGTATTTGAATTACTCTTTCAGACTGTCCATCGGTTTGGGGATGGAATGCTGTACTAAAATTCAATTTAGTACCCAATGCCTCTTGTAATTTCTTCCAAAACCTTGAAGTAAATCATGGATCTCTATCAGATATAATAGACATAGGTACACCATGTAATCGGACTATCTCAGCAATAAACAATTCAGCTAACTTGTCAAGTGAAAAACTCATTCGCACAGGAATGAAATGACCCGACTTAGTCAATCAATCAACTATAACCCAAATTGAGTCTTTCTTTTTCGGTGACAATGGCAATCTAGAAACAAAATCCATAGTAATTCTATCCCATTTCCACTCGGGCACCATAATAGGTTGAAGTAATCCTAAAGGTACTTGGTGTTCAGCTTTTACTTGTTGGCACACTAAACACTTTGTCACATACTCGGAGATATCCCGTTTCATACCCGACCACTAATAAAATTTCTTCAAATCATTGTACATTTTTACACTACCGGGGTGAACTGCCAAATGACTATCATGTGCTTCTTGCAAAATTTTCTGAATTAAATCAAAATTTTTCGGAACACATATTCTATCACGAAACATTAAACATCCATCTGAATCAATCTGAAAATCAGAATTATTGTCCACTGCACACTGAGTCTTTCTTCTTTGCAATTCATTATCCACTTTCTGAGCCTCACAAATTTCTTGAAGAAACAATGGTCTAGCTTTTAACTCAGTGATCACATCAGGAGAAGATGCTTCCTCTCTAGCTCGGATGGCATAAGCTCTTGCTGGAGCTCCCACTTCAGATCTTACAGTCGTGTATTTTGTTACGCCTCTACCACTAGTTCCAATCCCCACATTTCTCTGTGGTCTTCCTCTAGTAGTCACACTGCTCGATCTCACATTCTGAAACTTTTATATCTCTTCTCTTTCCGGACAATCTTTCACAAAATGATCTTGAGATCCACATTTAAAACAAGCTCGGCTGATTAAATAACATTCCCCCAAATGTCGTTTTCCACAATGTTGACATTCCGGTCTAGTAGGTTTAACACTACCTGTACTTGCCATAGAAGTTGCCTGAGCTTTAGAACCTGAATATTGTCTTCCTCGATCTCTTTGAAAATTCACACTAGAAACATTCGATCGAGTATTCATTTCTTTAAACTTCTTCGCTTGAGACTGAAATGGCTTGCCCATTGATCTTTTTCTTTCATCTCTTGCTTCACTTTCCACCTTTCTTTTCTCTTTGCTCAATTCTTCAGCCTTGATAGCTCTTTCAACTAGTACCACTAACTCTTTAATTTCAAGAATTCCCACTAGCAATCGGATATCCTCGTTTAATCCATCTTCAAACCTTTTACACAATGTAGCTTCATTAGATACACACTCTTGGGCATACTTGCTTAATTTGACAAATTCTCGCTCATATTCGGCTACCGTCATGCGCCCTTGTTTCAATTCAAGAAACTCTTTTCTCTTTTGATCAATGAAACGCTGACTCACATACTTCTTCCGGAATTCTTCTTGAAAGAAGTCCCATGTAACTTTCTCTTTAGGCACCACTGACACTAAAGTTTTCCACCAATTATAAGCCGAATCCCTCAGCAATGAGATAGCACATTTGAGACTTTCTTCTGGAGTACAAGATAATTCATCCAACACTCTGATAGTATTATCAAGCCAGAACTCTGCTCTTTCAGGATCATCATTTACATTAGCTCGGAACTCTTCGGCTCCATACTTTCGAATTTTGTCCACTGGAGGCTTTGACAATTTTATCACTTCAGTTTGTTGAGGAGCTATGGGAACAGCTTGAGGAATAGGAGGGGCGGAGGAGGTTGAGCATTAGGATTAGTTCTAACAAACTCAGTGTACCAATTGTTCATCATTTGGAGAAAAGCTTCTCGAGCCTCATCTCCTTGACCCTGAGTCTCGAATCGACTTTCAACAGGCACATTACTTTGAGCATCATCAGCTGTATCTCGGTTAGAATCCATTACTATAAAAAAAACATTTTAAGATGTCAGGAGTCGTCACACTATCATTATTCACTTATGGCATGTATAGATAGTCTATTACACTCGCTACGTTAGTCCGAGAATCGACTAAACCGTAGCTCTGATACCACTAAATGTAACACCCCTTACCCTAGACCGTCTCCGGAATCGAGTACGAGATGTCATCCAATTTAACTTACCGATTCGGAGCATAAAACTTTGCTTTTAAAATTAAATTCACTGTTCATAACAACACTGTCCACCTGCGCAACTGTCACTAATTTAATTATAACTTGAGTTACGAAACTCAAAATTTAAATCTGTAAATTTTCCGTGAAACTAGACTCATATTACTACTTACCATAAAATTTTCAGAATTTTTGACTTAGCACATTAGTACAGTTTATTCATTAAAGTATCCCCTGTTTCACAGCTCGACAGATCTGACCTCTTGGCGCTAAAAATCAAATATATAATTGTACAGAATTCATATAAGGTTACCATTAATTTATTTTGAAAATAGACTCACTAAGGAATCTGAACATATAAATTATGACCTATAATTATTTCTGTACAATTTATAATGATTTTCTAAAGTTAGAACAGGGGACTTCAAAAACCATTCTGACCCTGTCTCACTAAAATTTAAATATCTCAAAATATAAAATTCCTTTGCCTACACCGTTTCTTTCATGTAAAAATAGACTTGATAAGCTTTAATTATATATATCATTCACCCTCTAATTCCATTTCTACTATTTATGGTGATTTTTCACATTCACGTCACTGCTGCTGTCAAAGAAACTGCTTCTTTGAATTAGTTACCATTTAAACATACATAACTCCAAAACATATTCTTTAATAACTACTTCAATAGCTAACATTAGCCATATCATTTGGACATGCTCAAAATGATTAAGACTCTATACATGCCATAGTTTAAACATTTTGAAAAGCACATAATACCGAGATGGTTATGATAGTGTGATACGAGCTCCGACGGTCCACTATTCGATCAAGTTCAAATCACTATAAAACAAAGGAAAGAAAGAGATGTGTAAGCTATAAATAGCTTAGTAAGTTACATGTAAACAATAATTACTCAATTAATAATTAACACTTTTAACATATAACTAATCAAAACATTTCTTAGCAATTTCAATCACTTACACATACACAATC
Source organism: Gossypium hirsutum (assembly GCF_007990345.1). NCBI lineage: Eukaryota > Viridiplantae > Streptophyta > Magnoliopsida > Malvales > Malvaceae > Gossypium > Gossypium hirsutum. Next base: position 11,793,463 of record NC_053440.1, on the reverse strand, counting down.
TTACCAATTCACTTGCATATACATTTTCACACTTAACATTTCATATTCACTTTAATTCATTATTAATCCCGTTGAACACTTGGAATATACACGGATACGTAGAGATTTAGCACATAAGTGCCACACTGATATGTAGCCGAAGCTACCACTGATATGTAGCCGAAGCTACCACTGGATGTAGCCAAAGCTACCACTGAAATGTAGCCGAAGCTACCACTGATCAATAACACTGGAAATGTCCACGGGTCTGCTCACACAAGCTGTCAGGTGTCTGCAACACATGCTAGATCACCCAGCACCCGGGACTCACTGTAACACTGTAACACTGGTCTCTAGTGACATGTCACTTGTATCCAATTCTATTCCTAAGTTCAACCGGGAATTTACACTTAACACTTTATTTTCAACACTTTATCACTTGAATAATTCATGAACAACTTTCATGTTCAACCGGGAATTTACACTTAACACTTTATTTTCAACACTTTATCACTTGAATAATTCATGAACAACTTTCCTTCCACATTCAATATTAATTCACATATCAAATATAATTCACAATTTATACAAATATAACTATTATTTACATATAACCTACCTCGGATGCAAAACGACTATTTTTGTAATTTAGTCGATAACTTTCTCTTTTTCCCGATCACTTGCACTATTTCTTCTTTCTTGATCTATATTAACACAATTTAATACATTTTATCAATATTCCATTCAAATACAATTCATACACAACATTTTGACACATTTACATTTTTCCCCATAACTTTTCAAAAATTCCACTTTTGTCCCTAAGCTCGTAAAAATAAAATTCTCTAAATTCTTAAATTTCAAACTTCACTAAATCATATTTCATGCTCATAACGGGCCTCAATTTCACAAAATCACAACTTTATGCACACTTTACCATCTTTCACAATTTAGCCCTTTTTCAACATTTTTCATTGAAATTCATCTAGTAAAACTTGTAATTAACACTTCAAACATTCATTATCTAACATCACTAATCAATTTACAATTATATCATGAATGGGTCAATTTTAAACTTTAATTTCATTTAAATTAAATAGTAGAAACATGAAATTCAAGCTTCAATAAGCATAAAAATACGAAAATAATTAAAAACGGGGCAAGAAATCACTTACAATTGAGCTTAGGAAAATCAAAACCCTTAACTATGGTAACCTGAAACTTTCAGCAGCAAGCTTCTGATTTTTTTGAAGAAGATGGACACTTATTTTCTCTTTATTTTGTCTTTTACCCAATTTGGACAAAAATGCCCTTGACCCATTACTTAGATATTTTTCTAGAAATACCCTTTTGTGTCCATAACACTAATTTATGGTCTAGTTGCCACATAAACACTTCCAATTTCATGCAATAATTCAATTAAGTCATTTAATCACTAATTAGACACACTTTGCATTTTTCTCAATTTAGTCCTAAAAATTCAATTAAGCACTAAAGCATTAAAATTTCCTATCCATATTTTCACACAATATTTCAATCAATCAGTAACTAATAAAAATTTATAAAATTAAACTATTTCACTTCGGATTTGTGGTTACGAAACCACTATTCCGATTAGGCCCTATTTCGGGCTATCACATGTTTAGCCTTTGATATTGTTGTTGGGCCTTGAGGTAGTGTGAACCCATCACATTCATGGATCTGAAATTGGGCCCTGAGACTCGCATCAAAATATGTACAATATTAAAATAAAAAAATTATAATAAATTTAAACACATTAATACGTCAAATTAAGAATACTAAATGAATACAATTGTTTATCATGGTATTGTCATTAATCTTAAGTTGGTGTTGAGTTAGTTTGTGTCACAAAGCCAATCAACAATATTATTAATTATAAACAATACCATGATAAAATTTTAATATTGTTTATCATGGTATTATCATCAATTGTTTATCTAGGCAGTATATACAATAAAGTGTGCATAATGAAATTAAAATGTATAAAATAATTAAAATAAAGCTTTGGTTGAGTATTAAATTTATGGTTTTACCAATGCAATTTGTGTGCGATCAAATCCCTCTATATGGACATATTTTATTTTTTAAAAATAAAAAGATTAAAGTACCTTAAAATAATATAACTTATTTTAAATGTAAAAGGGTATTTTTGTAATTTTTTCTAATCGAGTTGGTGCCCAGTTAACTCGTGGCACCAACTTAGTAAAAGGCTTAAATAAACGTGAGTATAGATATATCATTGATAAAGTAATAAAATATGCATAATGAAATTAATATGAATAAAAAAAATCAAAATAAATATTTGTGTTAGAGATTGTGTGATCCAAATCCCGTCACTTGTTGAAGAAATAAATACAATGGTAAAATAAAGGGATTTGTGGGGACCATACAGCACAAGTTGAATCAGTATAAAAATATTATTCTTTTATTTGACTTTGATTAGAACAGGATTTTTCAACCCTTAAATAGATGTAGTCGAAACTTCTTTTGTATCATTCGTTTTTTAACATTAGTGAATTTCTCCTCCTTTGCCCATGGTTTTTTCCTGAAAAAGTTTCCAAGTAAAATCTGCATGTTTTTTTCTTTTCTTATTGTTTTGCGATCGTTCTACTGCCATTATCGACGTTTAATATTACAATTTGGTGGTAAGTTTAAAATTTTACCAACCCAATTGATGTAGGTTGCATATGCATATAACTTATTTTAAATACGAAAGAACAACCAAAATATTTTTACAGCTTTCTATAAAAAAGTTATGGCAACTTAATCTACCAGCAAAGATAAAGATCACAAATTGGCGAGTTTTCCAGAACTTAATTTCTACTTTTAACAATTTACATTACAGAAAAATAGTTGGTTCAATAACTTGTCCCAGATGCTCCAATGGAGTTGAAAAACTTAGAACATATTTTCCCAGATTACTCCAATGCAAAGGAAATATAGCATGAGTGTAACACCCATACTCGGCCTGGACGCCAAGCTGAATATCGAGATGCCACACCACCGTCTCACTACTTGTTCATCTAAAACGACATGTTATTTCTCATGCAATTTTTTCGATCAATAATAACGTAGCATTTCATGAATTATAAACCATACATTCACTTTTTGTTGATAAATCATACCAAGAATTCATAAAATAGCATAACATAGGTATTAATCGTGTGTTAGGACCACTTATCAAAATTTCCCAAAAATGTTACGTCGGTATCGATACCGTCTCTATGATATCGATATTTTCTTTAAGTGGTATCGATACCACCTGGAAAACTGATACCACACTAGTATTCTATTTCTCGCCAAATTTCAAAACATCGGAAAATATCGGTACCTTTAGTAAATCGATAGTTACACCCCGAGTATCAATACTCGGGTCAATGTATCAATACCAAATTGGTATTCTGACTCCCTGCACTTTCGAAAATATAGAGGTACCATTTTAAAAGCATTAATATCGAAACATCTACTTTAGGTTACAAAAATTTAGCATATAGGAGCATTTAAATAATTCAAACTTAGTCCCTAAACATCATGCTTCATTCACCTAGCCATATAAGCATCAAAATGTCTAAACAATAAACCCAACACCATGTCCAAGTTCACAAGCTTCCAAACATACACAATATACAAATAATTCCAAATACGTCTTAACAAAACCGATATAAATGTCTACCACATTGCCTTTTTATTCCCTAGAACTAGAATAAGCAAAACACCTACTATAATGAATAAAGAATCGTTTGGATCGATCCCTCGACAGCCACACCGCTCACACTAAGAACGCAACTACTTTGCAAAGGATAAAATGGAGTGGATGAGCTTAACAAGCTCAGTGAATGCCTAGAACAACCACTACACAAACAAGTCGTCATGCATCAACCAAACCACATACAACATATTCCCAAAGCATCATTAACCAAGTGTCATAATTCACATATTTAGTTATATTCCATGTATTTTTTTACACCTTATCTATACAAACGTTTAGGAATACATATATACATATATTCCAACACATATCAATCACATTTAGTCACAGTATATGATAAATTGGCTCTTGAGTTTACGAAACTTAAAGCGGACTCTATCACCACTTATTGGATACACGGATCTCCAACACACCACACATAGACTCGTAGAGTCAAACATATCCCATAAGCGAAACATATAGCTAATGCTCTCCAACACACCGCACATATATATCCCAGTGAATGGAGTTTGGCTCATATTCCCTTATCTCTCCAAAACTGTCCCTAGGCCTCATCGCCTCATATATCACAACACATATATATGAGAACCCACAATCTTATGAAATGCCAACTATATCCAATGGTCTCATTAAGTCACAAGGCCAAAATATCCTTAGCTAATGCTCTCTAACACACCACACATATATATCCCAGTGAATGGAGCTTGGCTCACATTCCCTTATCTCTCCAAAACTGTCCCTAGGCCTCATCGCCCCATATATCATAACACATATATATAAGAACTCACAATCCTATGAAATGTCAACTATATCCAATGGTCTCATTAAGTCACAAGGCCAAAATATCCATATTGTCATCAAATATTACTTACCGATTATCCGCACATATTCACTGAATAATAATATCATTAGCACATTATACACACGGTTACATTACATGAATGACATGCCCTTATATTTACCGTTACAATAGTCATCAAAATATGTTCATATTTCATCACATCATAATTCTCTTTATCACAGTTCATAGACATATTTATCACATATCTAGAATAGGTAAAAAAACACTTACATTCGGAACTTAGAGAAGGGGTTTTGACTACCTCTAAATTCCCAAATACACAACGAATCATCTACGAGCAGCGATTCTAAAACACTCACCAAAATATTCGCTTTTACCAAAAAGTTGAAAGTTTAGACATGCTTCCCTTTGCCTTTATCTCTACTCGTTGAAGGTCCTATCGGCTCTGACACTTCAACAAGGCAAACCACACATATATTCAGTCAACAAACAATCAATAACTCACCTCAAACAGCCACAAACACAAGCCTAAGCTACATTATTTTCTAACCAAAACCTTTAGCACGACAAACTTAAAATTTGAATAACTCAGTCTACGCTTAATATTTTCACAAAAAATGAATTCCATTCATCTACATATTCATCAACGACCAATTCCCAACCTTTAAGCTACACAAAACTACACTTTTTAAGATATTGAAATTTTTCGACAAGTTTTGGCCATTACAATAAAAAATTATTAAAACCTGATAAATACTTGACAAAATTTCAAAATTACTTTAGAAAGCTTCTAATTAGGTTAAACTAATTGAAAAACACTTTAAAACCAAGTTTTTATCCACAAACTCGAAATTCACCATTAAAGATCTGATTTTCGGCTTTTAATCAAAACATGCGATTTAACGGCTAAAAATTAAGTTTAAAAAACTAAATAACATTTAAAACTAATGGATAGACGATTGGTTACCTTCAACGAAAGAAAAATAGAGATTTGACGCGAACTTGAGAAAACCTACACTTGAGGAAGATGATGAAATTGGTGAGATTTTTGGGTAATTTCTTGAAGATTTGTGAAGGTTTAATATTTGGAAATGATAGGAATTCAAAGTATCATAGTTTGAGAGTCAAAAATCAATTGAAAGAGTAAGGAATAGCAAGTGATGAAAAAACTAATGAGATAAGAAGAACAATTCGTGAAATTAACTGGGAATGGGTGTTTATTAGGTTGATTTTGAAAAATTGGTTTAATTGCTTCATAAAGACTCACAGATTTGACCCTTTTACAAATTAGTCCATTTTCTAAAGTTAAAGACGTTTAAAACTCGTTTCCAAAAATTGAATTAACTTTATGAAAACCATTGTCGAAAATATTATCGAGTACCAACCTTACAAAATTCCAAACTCATATAGGCCAAATTCTTAAAATACCCCTAAAACTCTTAGGCCCTATTTTGGGGTGTGACAATGAGTTAAATATTCAACGGCCCCTCTGAAGTCTCAAACTTAGATTATAAGGAGTGATTGCCATATATTTTTTCGAATCATTCAAATTACCATTGCAAGATCATGGCTTGTACAATTTGGACAATATGGACAATAAGAAATAAAGCAATTCATGAAGGGAACAGACGGGCAATTCAAGACACAGCCCATTTAATCATTTCATATATTCGAGAATTAGATGCAATCAACCAAAAATTACCTGTTATGAGGATGGAGACTAAATGATGGAGGCCGTCAGAGATTCCTTTTGCAAAGATTAATTATGATGTTGCTTTTTAAAACCATACAAAGAGGTCCTGTACGGGGATTGTGGTTAAAAACTCGAATGGTTTGGTGTTAGGATCAAGAATGATACTAAATAATCACATACCTGCGACTTTTGCTGTGAAGGCTTTTGCATGCTTCCAAGCGGTTCAAATGGGTCTTGATTTGGGCTTTCTGAAGGTGGAGATTGAAGGTGATGCACTCACAGTGGTGAAAAAGCTTCATGCAAATAGGCAAGAGAGATCAAATTTAGTGCATATATATTATGGATTCAAGATCACTTACTGAGAATTATCGAAGATGTATTTTTAGACATGCACTGAGACAGGGGAACGGAGTAGCACATCTCTTAACTACAGAAGGAAAAAGGAGAGGAGAAACGACTTATCAGTTAGAAGAAATACCTCTGTTTGTTGCTGATGCAGTGGAGAGAGACCGATGGTTGACAGACCCGCTAGATTAGATTATGTTCGTCGGTTGCTTGAAAATAGTCCCTAAAATTTGCTTAATCTCAAGGGACGATAATGATTTAGATAAACTCCTATTTTCATTGCTTTCTGATGCTTCGAAAGGAACTTTAGGCCTCATTTATTTTGGTTGGGTTTCTTTTAATTAGGATTGGGGAATATTTCATTTTTAGTGTACTTTTCTCTATTTGTCTTATTGTTTGAAAATTTGTTCCCTTATTTAATAATAAAATTAAGTTGTTCTACTAAACAAAATCCATTCATATGTATAATTTTTTATTTTATTTTTAAAATAAAAAATAAAATTACTCTTAAATAATATAATTTATTTTAAATAAAAAATTTTTTTAACCAAGGCGTACGGTCTCGTGAGATCAATTCTATCACGCGTATATATACCGAAAAATACTTAATTTTCTTTAAAAAAGAGTGAAAGGGGTGTTAGCTATAACAAATCCAATAAGAATGGCATGAAATAATAATAAATAAATTAAAAAAAAGGATGGCGGGCCATTTTCCTAGTGGGTCCTTACTTTCTTCTCAAAACTAGCCGGAGAATCCGACGGTTCCTCCCCGCTTTGAATCCATATTTCCCGACAACTCCCCCCTCCTCTTCTCTTCTTCCTTGCCCTTTCCTCTCATATATAAAAAACAAAAAAAAAATAGAATTCACTCAACAAAAACAAATAATTATCCCTCAGAACAAAAGAAAAAGAAAAAAGAAAAAGACGCATACTCGCTAATGTTCGCCAAAATCTTCCATAAACATGGCATCTCCTCACATTCTAAAAAACCTAAGGTGTAATTTAGAATATTTCTTTCATTCTTTGGTTGTTCTTAAATATCAAATTTTAATTGCATACCTAAATTTAAAATATTGAATGAAGTACAATTCAGCTAGAACTTCAATGATATGCTGAAATGTTCAGTTTTTATTCTGATTTTTTTTAATGAAAATCTATTTTTAAAAACAAATTATCGTGGCAGAAGAATGATTCAGAAGGAAGCTTGATGTCAGCAAATTTGAATCCCCGTTTGACCGTACACTATGGAATACCTGCGACGGCCTCAATTCTGGCGTGTGATCTCATCCAACGACTCGTAGCAGTTGGAACATTGTTAGTAATTACTTAGTATTTTGTTATGGTTTAAGTATATCTCGAATTTTAAGCATTCATTGAAATCAAACATGGTTTATTTCGTTTTGAAGGTAGTTAAATTTGTTTCTAGTTTAGTTTAGAGATGTTTTGCTAGTCAAAAAGTGCACTAGTTTTGCGGAATTATTTATTGTGTTTGATTTAAATTAAAAACATTCATTGAAATCATTGTTTAATTCATTTTGGGGTATATTATTTTATTTCTGTTTCTAATATAGTTTAGAGATGTTTTGGTTAAACGAAAGTTTAATAATTTTGCAAAAATATTGATTTTGTTTAGTTTAATTATCCAAAAGTTAAGCAATCACCGACATCAAAATTGATTTTAAAGTTAGTTATTTCCGTTTCTGAATCAGAGATGTTTGCTGGGCTGAAAGATGAAATACTTTTGTGAAAGTATGATTCCTGTTTGATTCTGTTTTGGTAAAAAAAAAAATCTTAATGAACTGAATGATTTTATTCTTGGTTTAGGGATGGGAGGATTAAAGTGATCGGTGGCGATTATGTAGAAGCGCTTCTAGTGTCACCTAAGCACATACCTTTCAAAAATTTGGAGGTTTGTAAGTTAGATCATTAAGTCTGTTCTGTAAGTTTGCAGGTGTCCATGTTCGCTATATTTGATCGTGTATTTTGACAATCATAGTGAACTTGGCTTTTATTTCGAATGCATAGACATTCTAGCTTCAAGAAGGTGTTCATTCATCCATTTCTTTTTGTTGTCCTTCCTTTCCGTGATACATTTCTTTTTCCTTGACAGTTTCTACAAATCAAGGTTTTCTTGTTAGCGTGTCAAACGAAAATGAGATTCAGGTATTTGATTGTTCATTCACCTTATTATGTGTTTATTGAAAAGGTGCTTGAATTGGAAGCACCATTTCTAGCTGCATGACTTTGCCGTTCAGAACGAGTATATATATATATATTCTTTCTTGTCTTCTGTCTCACTGTTTCTCTGTTTTACTTGTATTCTGGCTTATATGATTGCCTTAATAATAGGTTATTGATGCCCACAGGTCTGGGATTTGGGACAAAGGCAGATAGCTTCCAGCATAAAGTGGGAATCGAATATAACTGCTTTTAAAGCCATTCATGGCACCAGCTACATGTATAAAGCACTTTGTATCCCTGTTTACACTAACACCATTATTTAGCATTTCTTTCCTGCAGATGTTAGTGATGTAGTTGGGTACTGACATCATTACCCTGTCATTACCTTTAGGTATCTTGGAGATGAGCACGGAATGGTGTATGTTTTAAAGTATGATGCTGACCAACGCAAGCTTACCAACCTGCCCTATTATGTTCCCACAAATGTTATAGCTGGTACTGCATTCATTATTTTACTGTAATTAGTCTTTTGGAGTGAAAGCTTTTGGCTGCAATTTTCTCATATTGGCCCTCACCTAGCTCCCTTGTTTTGTACATGAGCCCTGTTAAGCCAAGTTGAAACTTTAGAATTTTGTAATTGGTATATGATTGTGCTCCTAAACTTTTCTGGTCTGGTACTCTTGAAATTAAGAATGTAGAATACAGATTGACCTTTGGGTGTAGCCATCTACCTTGACTGCAATGTCTGAATATTTATTTAGCTCTATAATGTGGATTGTCTGCTTGATATATTACATTTCCTCAACCATGCAGAAGAGGCTGGAATTTCATCACCAAATCATCCTTCTGTTGTTGGAGTTCTCCCCCAACCTTGTTCTCAGGGAAATAGGTAAGAATACCTGCTGGAACTTGCTCTTGTTTATTTTGGTTTTGCAATACAGACTGTTAAGTTAGATATAGAATGACATTTTATTAGAAGCCAATTTGAGGGTTATTGTGAGGCCAAACATCCTTTCATCAAACAAGAAATAGTAGCATTTTATGTCTCATATAAATCTGTTATATTATCCAACTTGTATGCTAATCTCTGTGCATGCGTATGGGGTGTAGAGAGAATTAGGGTTGTGGCCTACATAGGTGCCTAACCTCTTAAAAGTCTAGGGTTGTAGTCTTGTATAAGAACAGGGTAAAAGTTGGTGGTTAATGTGCATAATATACTTTTTGGTTCATTTTCTGCTGTCTGTTTGCATTCTTTTGTAGAGTACTGATTGCTTACGTGAATGGGTTGATTGTCATCTGGGATGTTTCTGATGATAAAGTTGTTCTAGTTAGAGGCAATAAGGATCTTCAATTGCAAGGTGAAACAGCATCTGGTTCCCCAGAAAATAAAAACCTTGAGGTTTCTGATTGTGTATCAGAAAGTGATAAAGTGGAGAAAGAGATAAGCTCTCTTTGTTGGGCATCTAATGACGGGTCAATTCTCGCAGTTGGTTATGTAGATGGGGATATCATGTTTTGGGCCCTACCAACTGCTACCTCTAAAAATAATCAGCAAGCTTCAAAATCTCACAAAAATGTTGTTAAACTACAATTATCATCAGGAGAGAAACGACTTCCAGTCATTGTTTTACATTGGTCTGAAAACCAATCCCATAGTGCTCGTGGTTGCAAGATTTTTTTTTATGGAGGTGATCAAATTGGATCTAAAGAAACTCTGACGGTGTGCTTCTAACTTTAGTTTTTCTTTTTTCTAGATATTCATTTTACTTGTTTGTTCTTGCTTGTTATAATGACAGAAGGTGCCTTGTTTCACCTTTTTTTCTATTTGGCTTAGCTACACAGTCATACATACAAATATTTAATAAATCAGACTAAAAGGCCTTAGGGAGGTGCATTCGCCAACCATAATATTATCCTAGTTATTATATGTTATAACCGAACTGTAACACAGATTTTTGTTCTCCCATAGAACTTGATTCTTTGTCTCAGTGGCAGAGTTTCAACTTTAGCATTGTATAGTTCTTATTTGTACCGCATTGCACTCCTCTAACTTTTACGAAGGCTTTAGTGTTATTCTTTTTTTAGAAGAGGAGATGCATCAGGAGTCCTGCAAACCAAATCCAGAACCATCATTCTGTTTACTACAAGTATTATAGCTTTGATCCCCAAAAAGATTTTCTTTGACTAATTTCTTTGTCTTTGACAGATCTTGGACCTTGAATGCCCTTCTGGAATAGAAAGTCTAAAATGTGTCAGCCACGTGGACATTACACCTAATGGCTCTTTTGCGGATATGGTTTTATTTCCAACTGTTGGAGAGATGGAGAATGGTGGCAGTTTGTTATTTGTGTTGACAAATCCAGGGCAATTGCTTGTTTATGATGATGCATGCTTGGCTGCCTTCAATTCCCAGGATGAGAAAAAGCCTTGTGTTTCTTCAGGACAGTATGTTATGCCAATACCCATTGTTGCTCCATGCATGACTGTGAGTAAGCTTAGTTTAGTTGACAGAGATGGGGAATTTTCGAAGGCTCTTACCAAGGTATTGTTTGCGAGTTATGAACATGTTGAAGAATGTTATTGTTTTTGACTTTGTGCGACATCTTGTTTTACATATTTTGCACACACGTCCAGTTACTAATTCCTGTTATCTTTGTTTCATTAGATAGTATCAACTGCAAAGCTTAAAGCACCACATACTCCAATTAGATCGAGTAAAAAGTGGCCTTTGACTGGTGGTATTCCTAGCCGTCTTCCTGAAGCTGCAGATTATGAAGTTGAAAGAGTATATATGGCAGGTTACCAGGATGGATCTGTTCGAATGTGGGATGCTACCTACCCTGCTCTTTCACTTATCTTTGTTTTAGGAGCTGAGGTCAGTATCTTTAAATGTTTTAGGTGATCTTTCATCTTTCAGATTAGCACTTCTGACTCATTAGCCACAGTTTAGTTTAATTGACAAGGTCATCCTCGTACAGATATATGGAAAGGTTCCAGGCATTGATATTGCTGGTGCAAGTGCACCAGTTTCAGCATTGGAAATTTGCTCCTTCACTCAAAGTGTAGCCATTGGCAATGAATGTGGTATGGTAAGAGTTGATTGTTTCTATGGGTGTCTTTTTCCTCAAAGGCTATCAAGATTTAACGCTATGTTGATTACTTGCTTTTGGGGGAAATGCAGGTTTGTCTATTCAAGCTAACTGGAACTTCCAATGAAATGAGTTTGAACATTGTGACAGAAACGGAGAAAAAAGGTGCCTGCTTGTAGATACATGTTACCTCATGTAGACGTCCTCATGTATCTCTGTTGACTATCATCAGACAAGTTTTTTCTGTAGAGATTTCTTCATAATTGATTTCATTTAATAAAAGTAATTAGTAAATGAGCAGTATGCTTGTAACAGGGTTGAGAATTTAATAGTAATCAGATAACTGAATTCAAATTTTAAAGGTCTGTATTGATTTCGATTAATTTGGTTCTCTTCTTGACTTTTAGAAATTAATCTAGAGCTTTAGTAACAATGATGTGCTAGTGAAAAGCTGGTCATTTTCTGATTTGATCTATTTTTAAAACCATAATTATGCTATAGTTTAAAATTTTCTCCATTTGGGTTTTAATTAGTTCTTAAGTTGGTTGCAGTCCATACCTTGCATCAAGCAGATGGTCTTCAATGCATGGCCTTGTTCTCGCTCTTCAGTTCTCCTGTCTGTTTGCTTCAATCTACAGAATTTGGTAATAGACTAGCAGTAGGACTTAAGTGTGGCCGGGTGAGAATCATCTCTCCTATCCTGATAATCAAAACCATGTTTTAATAGCTGATTGGGAATGCCAACTAAATGACTTTCAAGCTCATATTTTCAATTTCCGTTTTCAGGTTGCAGTGCTTGATGTTGGTACATCTTCAGTGTTGTTCATTACAGATAGTTTGTCACGCTCAAACTGCTCTGTCAGTTCTTTGGCTATGATATCCTTTACAGATACCAATACCTTAATAAACAACTCAAAGGATTCTACATCCACGAATCTGAATGATGGCGAAAAGGGGTTGGTGTTCATAATGACCAGGGACGCTTACCTAGCTGTTTTAGATGGCAGAACTGGCCATATGGTTAGCTCTCAGTCAATACCTCAGAAAAAGGAGTCGAGTGCCATCTCCATGTACATTTTAGGCAAGTCCTTTCTGTTGTGGATAAGAAAAGGTTTCCATTCTGGCTTTTCAGTATTTTTCTTTTTACTGAAAATTATATATATATATATATATGCAGAGGGTGGCAATATAGTTTCGTCAACAGTGATCAGTGAATCTAAAAATGAACCTGCACATTCTAGTACTGACCCTGAAATTGCTCCAGTGGAACCTAAATCTGAGACTGCTGCTCAAGTGGCATATCTTGGGCAGAGATCAAAAAGTTTACTCATCTTACTTTGTTTTGAGGATGCACTGCATTTACATTCTTTGAAGTCAGTTATTAAGGTGCCTTACCTTATATTTTTCCTTCAAATAAAGTTTGGTATGTCGCATATTATTTTACCTATTAGTGTTGATAGGGGACCTGTGACTCCATCCGGGAAGTGAATCTTAAACAATGTTGTTGGACTTCAGCCATCAAGATAGATGACAAAGAGTGTGGATTGTTCTGCTTTGCAGGACTGGAATCATTGAAATAAGGTCACTTACTTTGATGCTGCTGTTCTCTTATTGTATTATCCAATCATGTAAAGTTTTGTGTTAAACTCTTAGAATGTATATGTATCTGAAGTAGTCTATCATAGGTATAATATTTGTTGAGTGGAACTGTGGAATTTGTTTCTATGGGCAGTCTTTGACAAAGCTTGAAGTGATGGGACAATCTTCTTTGATGACTATTCTTAGATGGAACTTCACAGCAAACATGGAAAAGATGGCATGTTCTTCAAATAGAGGGCAAATTGTACTGGTTCGTGTTTTCCCCCATTTTTTCAGCCTTTAGCTGAGTTTTGAGATCTGATATCTCAGCCAAGTAACACGTCTACAACCTCTAATATTCTTAAACTAATTGTAGATTTTGTCTTGTCTGATTCTGCAAGTACCAGTAAAAGATTCTCATAATCATCAAATTTGGGCTAGTGGTGCTAATTGCATTGAATGGTCCATGATCTTTTAATACACTCTTCATTGTTTTATGCAATGAAAAATGTCCTTCAAACCTAGCTTAGAGATTTCCTTTTAGTTGTAGGGAGTTCTTTTTCATTTGGTTCATACTGAGACTACAGATATATTTTAATGTTTATGAGTAATTACGTTTAAGAAAGTCCATATGCTGTTTTATTTTCAGACAAGTACCGATAATTCTGGGGAATTACACTGTATAATGTTTATGACATAGATGTCCTCTCTTCTTGACCTTGTATGATTATTCTTCTATTACTATACTTGCATTTGACTTCGGAATCTCAGTAACAGCAAATGCTTCAGCTTATATCTTATTGACACAGTTATATAGTACTGTATCTGATGCAAGTTTAGTATATTTTGAATTTATAGATAAATGGGTGTGAATTTGCTGCTGTATCTATTCTGGCCCTTGAGAACGACTTCAGGTTTCTCTCTCTCTCTCTCTCTCTCCCTCTCTCCTCTTTCTCAGTGTGTTATATGTATTTTTATGTTAATCGAATTCGGGTGAGTGTCAAATACGAGTATGTGTCCATACAGCTATCCCAATTTTTTTTTTTCAAATTTTTTCCTTGTATTTGAGGTTCCTTTGAGGGTTGTATACTCATACCCATATCCAAATTCGTGTCGGACATGAATGTTAGACACAAGTGCTTAAAGAAAAATGAAGAATTGGAGCAACATATATGCATTCCACTTGTAGTCTATAACTCTAAAGTTGAGCACTTATTACTTTCTAAAATGTCTTTATGTTGTAGGATCCGGACTCTTTGCCTTGTTTTCATGATACAGTCCTAGCAGCTGCCTTCGATGCAACTGTTAAAAGTGAGGTTGGTCGCATTATTCTGTGCTTTCTTTATAATTAGTTATTTTTCCCTACATGCCAACTTAAATACTGTGGCCACAGGATACGTCCCATGGGATTTTAGGTGGTATTTTTAAGGGCTTAATAGGTGGTAAGCAGATAGAAACATGCAAATTAAAGAAGCTTGCAGGAACGATTTCCCACAATTGGAGAGCATATTTCTAGTCCCCCATCTTAAAGCCTTCCACGCCAGCACGGATGACAAAGAAGTCATCAATCTTACATAGGTTCTTCTATCTTTGTTCTGTCATCCAATTTCCTTTCTACGTTCTTTTCCTCACTGACCACTTTTTCTCATGCAGATGACATCCTAATTGATGAGAAAATCACTGTCTTCCCTAAATCTGAGACAATCAATAATGATGAGAAAAGTATGCCAGTAGTTTCTTAACACTTCCTGCATTTGTTCTCATCTCTGACTTCTAAACATTCTTATTGTCATATTGCAGATAAAAGAGAGAGACTATTTGAGGGTTCAAGTACTGATGCAAAACCAACAGTCAGATCAGTTTACGAGATCAGGGCCAAGTATCGAGGACCGGAGGTAAATTTAATTGCATAAAATTTGTAGCATCAATCAATTGTATTTCTAACACAAAAAGAAAAAAAAAATGGTTAACCAGGATGCTGCGGCTGCGGCTGCACGGGCAAGGGACCGGCTTATAGAGCGGCAGGAAAAGCTTGAGGTTGGCACTACTTCATGTTAAATAATTCTACACAATCATGTTTTTATTCTCTTCTTATGAATTTCTCACGAATAAGAACTCATCAATGCTTCGTATCATTGGTCATTGATACCAGAGGATCAATGACCGGTCACAAGAGCTACAAAACGAGCAGAGAACTTTGCATCCATTGCACATCAACTTGCCAGGAAAATGGAAAAGAAAAAATGGTGGAATATATGACCTTGAATGGGCTATTCTAGATTCTGCATTCTACTAAGGTGGCTTTGATTATCATAATCAATATTCTTTGGTGTGAAATTGAAGTAATTTTATTTCTATACAAGTTTTCTTGTTTGTTTTTTTTTGGGGTGCAGATAGCTAACTAGTACATAAATAGAAACTATGTAAACAATTAATCGTATTTTCTTATATAGACCCCTTACCAGGAAATGGGTAAGGGTTACAAATGCTAAAATCCAGACTTCAAACCTCTAAATTGTATGAACAAAATAAAATAAACTTGAGATTATTGTTTAATATGCATCCGACTATTTTGATAAATAATATAATTTGGTTTTGGACCTATTCATACATTGGGTACTGGTATAATTCCAATATACATTTTTATAATTATAAATTTAGTAAATAAAAGATTGAACTTGAACAATTCTTATATAAATTTGATAACATTTATATATGATTAAAATGCATATATATATATATAGTTAAAAAAGAGAAAGCACAAATGTGAAAAATGAACCAACTTCAAACTTTTAAATTATATGAATTAACTAAAACAAACTTGAGATTATTGTTTAATATATATCTGTTCATAGGTTGAGTATGGATATACTTTCAATATATTCTTTTTATAATTATAGAAGTTAGCAAATTAAATTTGAGAGCTTAAACAATTATTGATATAATTTTGATAACATTTTATACATAATTAAAATGCACATATATATTGTTAAAAAAGAGAAAACACTAATATGAAAAATGAAAGTTGCCTGCACACTTTATTCAACAAGTAACAAGCTTTTATATAGATTTTTCTACAACAGAAAAAAGAAGCTAAAAGTAGTTGTAAAATAACAATGCCAACAACTCTTAAAAATAGAATTCACTAAGTAACAGAGACGTCTATAGAATAGACACATGAGTGGCAAATTTATTGAAAACGTGGAATAAATATTTTTACTTTTTCTAACGTTGCCTTTCCATAACTAATATTGCAAGTGGGCAATTTAAAGGCTTAGGAACAAGTTTTTCTCTAATTTGTGGCATCCATCGAATAAACTCCAACAAGTTTCTTTAGCTTCTGAAATATAGTAATTTTGAGGGACTTTGTGAACAAATCAGCAACTTGATCTTCGCTTCTATAGGAAACAAGATTATACCATATCTTATAAGATCTCTAAAAAAATGATACTTCCTTTTTATATGATCGATTCTTCAATGTAAAATTGGATTATTTGACAATTTATTGGTTAAATTGTTGCCACAAAAAATTATTGTTTCTCCCTGTTGTTTGAATTGAAGTTGTTCAAGGATCTTCCTCAACCAAATCACTTGATATGGAAACCACGAATTTGGCTTCTGTTGTTGAAAAAGTGAGTATGAGTTGTTTCTTTGACGACCATGAAACAATTGCTAAACCAAATATAAATACATAGCCTAAGGTGCCAACCAAATTTGTTTGAGAAAATTTCTACATTTAAGGTGTTGGCAATTTATTGAACTATTTAATTAGGTTATGCTGATTGTATGGGTTGTATCTTGCCCATTATGGAAGATCATATTACTTAGGGAATATTATATTGGTCATTGGATTGATTCAAAGTTTCCAAGGCATACCCTTGGTTTGTGGAATTTGGATTGGATTGTGATTTTGATAAGATAAGTTGCCTATAACATCCCACACCTGACTCGATCACCAAATCTGAATGCGCTTAACACCCCTTGTCCGACCCGGTCATTGGTCTAAGCTACAAATGGTACACTAGTTACCAAAGCAACAATGATTAAATAAATATACAATTCATGTCGTTATACTTTTAAATACAAGCAAGACACACATATGATATGATATATTATCAATTTCAGGACTTACATAGGCTTATGAATACTCTTATACTAGTTCGCACTCGAACTAGGATCAAATTGTAAAGTTTCAGAATTCCTGGACCGATGTTACTCTTTGAGATGAAAAAGATGCGATGCCAAAAGTCCAAGGTTATGACGTGGCCCCTTTTTTGGCTACTTAGCTCATTTTGGTACCTAAATTATATGTATTCAACCAAAACATATGTTACTGACATTTATTTGACCATTTCACTTATGCCAACCTAATAAAACATGCCAAAATGAACTTGTAACAATTTGAAATTAACCATTTAACTTATCATAAAATTCATGTCATTCATTCAAGTTCAATTTACCATTTACTTATCTAACCATGACAATTTTACTTACCTTAGATCAATATGTGCATAACTACTCATTTTGAGTATCTAGTATCCAAATGACAATGGAAAGAACCAAATCAAACCATACACATAACCTATATTTCAAGCATGACTATCATTTTACCACTTACATGCCATTAAGCAACCTAACCATTCAAACTAACATACTTATAATCTTTATCACGCCAACACCTATCAATTGAGATCATTATGCTTACACAAAACCAAAACATGTATCAATTTGATCATAGAGTAAGCCAATTACATTAGTTCCAACCATTATTAACTTATCACATAAATTTAACATCAAATTGACCATTTGCACAACAAAGGTCCCTATGGACATGCCACAAGTCATAGATTCAAAATGAATTTATAAATGTCGTCTTGAGATAGTGTGTATTCTTTCGCTGATCCAGCTCGGCAGTTTCGCAAGGTGAAAATCTACAGGGAAGGAAAAACAACTAGAGTAAACATTAAGAATGCTTAATAAGTTCAAATAAAGTTACTAAACTTACCTTAATCCATTAAAGAATAAAGAAAAATGTCATACATTTTGGCATTCAAAAGTGGCTATTCTTGGTACATATTAGCACATCTAATTACATGTCAACATTATCATCTAAATAGGTTAGTCACATTTACAAATCATGAGAAAGATTTAAGACATTAAGGCAATCCAATACTTATCACATATCAAATATCAAACATATACCATCACATATCCAATTTGCATTTATATTTCCATTTTCATTTTTTTGCACAACACCCGACAGAACTATAGTAAAACAGACTCAGATTCACGGGAATAAGTTGCTTACACAAGCTTACATTATAGCAGAATTGCTTACACAAGCTGGCATTATATCGAAGTTACCCATTTGGGCTAAACCTACGATACGTATAACTCGAGAATTTAGAACAAATTCTAAATCTCACAATAACATGTAAAGTCCTTGATCAAATGTGTGTATAACCCTAATGACATGCCATATGTATCCTAACTTTTTACTAAGTTCACACAGGCATCATTTTCGTATACATATATAATTACCAATATCTAAACATAATTACATATTCCATTTACCAGTTCAATAATCAACCAACATCTACATTTGTACTATATACTACCTCATAATATCCAGTATTCATGTAACTTTTCAATTCAGTCTAATTTAAATCATATGTGCCAAGTTCACTAAATTCTACTTAAATCTAACTTACAAAAAAATTCAAACATAAAATAAAATAGGGTGGTAAGTCTTATAAGTCTTATATGTTCAAAATAGTAAAGTAGATACTTTAAGGGCTAATCCACAATTTAGCTTTCCATGATCAACTCTATTTAGATCTAATCTTGATCTAAACAATCATTTATATAATAAATCAATACCAAAATGTCTTTTTACTATGCTATGGTATGCAAGAGCCTATATGAACTCGATTTCTCGATATCCCAAAAAATTTAATTTTTATTCAATTTAGTCCTCGAACTCAGGATAGTTATAACTTCAATTCCTAGCCTTGAATTAAAATCTGATCTCATGTATTCTCATCAGGGACCTTATACTTTCTATTTCTAACATATATTCATAACAAATTGTAAATTTATCCATTTGGTCTCTAATGTAACAAAGTTAACAAACAAACTAAATTAACTTTACAATCTAGTCCTTTTTATATTCTAAGCTTAAAATCTATCAATTTGAAGCCTAATTCTTCAAGAAATCAACAAAGACAACTGTCAAAACCTTTAATAGTTTTAGAAATTGGTACATGAGCTAGCTAAATCAAGCTCCCATAACCTTAAATCTATAAAAATTATAAGGAAAATGACTTGAATTTGCTTACCAATCAATGGCCAGATGTTTTTAGAATTTCTTAGGTTTTCTTCTCCCTTTTTGGATAACACTAGAGAGTAGATGAAGAAGATGACTTTTAATCCACTAATTTGACTTATATAGTTTGATTAATATGTAATTAATTTAATTGAATTAACTTAAACATACATTAATTACTTAAGCTAATCACCAAGCTTAATTAGTAGCTCTCTCGATAACCAATGATTTCACATACATTCTTCTAACACCATCACTCATACCAACTTAAAGATATAGCAAAACAACTCTGGAAGAAAATAAAGAATTTACCCAAATACTTGTTTTACCCAGCAAATAGTGTATACAAATGTGGCATTTTCCAGCAAGTTTGAAACATCTTTAAAATCAAGAATTTAAATGTTGAAGGTCCAACATTCGAACAGTCGCCAAGATTGGCATTTTACCTCTACAAATTTCCTTTAATTCAATTGTACTAGTCCAGAATTTCAATAAATTTAACAATTTAAATTCGACCATTTCATAGTTGAAAATGAGCATTCACACAACTATTAACATCGTTACTTTAAAATTTCATCCTTTACTTTATTTCTTCATAACCAAATAGCCTTCATTCGATCAACATAAAGAAATTGAACATTTTTAAGGCCATTAAGACTCAACCTTTTTCTTAACAATAGAATAACATATAAAGACAAATGAAGGGTATTAAGATAGTAGCCATTATCCACATTTGACGACATATAAGTACACATTTGAGGAAATTTAGTCCACAACCCTACTCTATCTTTGGACAGCACATAACACTTAATTTAGGACAACATCAAACAATACCAAATGGACAGCACCTAAATTTTATTTTAGGACAACATAATTAACATAAACTGGACAACATGTTAATGGTATGTTAGAATAGCATAAATAACACAAAATGGACAACATTTTAATGTATTTGGACAACATAAATTATAGGGGATCGATTCGATTAAGAAAAGAACAAGTAAAAAGTGAAGAAATTGAGAAATTGAACACACAAATTTAATGTAGGAAAACCCCTCCAAAGAGGATAAAAAAACCACGGGCAAATATAAATTTACTATATTGAGAAAAGAATAAAGAGTACAAAAGATGGAGATAAAAATTAAACCCCGTAAACAAAGAACCCTCAAAACGTAAATACAAAATTCTCTAAAAGTGTTATGAGTTCTAATATTTTAATGGGTATTTTTTCTAAGATTGTAAAAGAGCCTATTTATAGGCTAAATTTGTAGGTCAAATAATAATAAAATAATCTAGACTAATCAGAGTTTGACTGAAACAAATAAACAGAGTTTAACTGGGAGATTATCTCTCAAATTGACTGAAATATGATCACACTCAACAAATCTCACCTTGACTCGTATTCCACAAACGCCATCTTTGCAAGCCTACCATGAGCCTACCTTGACTATGCAGGGAAT
This sequence comes from Gossypium hirsutum, assembly GCF_007990345.1. Lineage (NCBI taxonomy): Eukaryota > Viridiplantae > Streptophyta > Magnoliopsida > Malvales > Malvaceae > Gossypium > Gossypium hirsutum. Next base: position 11,772,281 of record NC_053440.1, on the reverse strand, counting down.
TAAATGAGTTGAATCTGTACTTAGAAGCTGGAAGACTTCTAGCCTTCGACTTCTACACTACCAAATCAAAACTACCCGGGTCTGATTTTCACGAACATTGTGCCCTAACTTTCAAAACCTGTATCCAATAAAGAACCTCTCTTCAATGAAACGATTATACATTTTTCTTCCTATTACCAAGTACATCTGCTCCAAACAAGCTGACTTCAAATCCGTAACGGACGAGGATATCTGGTTTCACCAGTCACTATAGAACCTTCCTGAATAAGTAAAATTGTTGGTCTTTTTACCTTTTAACAAAACGAGAGCCCTATGAGACAACTTAATACCATTCGAATCAATGTTGAACTGCAACCTTTCATGTCTAAAGTACCCAAGGAGATGAGATTCTTTCGTAAATCATGTACATACCTGACATCTGAGAGTATCCTAATTTTTCCATCCTACATCCTAATTTTAACAGTACCAACACCGATTACCTTATTGGATGAATCGTTTCCCATGCGCACAACTCCACATTCAACTAACTAAATGAGGAGAACTATTCTCTATTGGGACATATGTGGAAAGAACCATCCTGAATCTAGGATCCACTCGGACGTAATCTCGGAGCTATCATTCATTGACACTAACAAGAAATCATCACCGTTTTCATCAGCCAAATTAACACCAGCTACATTCTTCCTCGTTACTCTTAGTAGCCCTCTTATTTCACAGTTTATAACAATCTACTTTGACGTAACCTAACTTATTACAATAACGACACCTTTTGTCTCGATTATTTGATGCTACCAAAATAGAAGCTTGCCATTTGCCTTGCTATCTGAACCAAACTCATTATTGTGTTTGTCTTTACTCAACAATGACCCTTCACATCCTCGAACAAGAGTTTGTCTATGCCATAAATCAAGGCTCCTTGAAGACTTGTATGATGAGGGTAAAGAGCACAATAATAGCATAACTTGACCTTTATCGTCATTCTTAACCTCAACATTCTATAAATCATTCAAAAGAGTAATAAATTGACTAATGTGATCTCTAAGAGCTTACATTCATTCATGGAAAACGTAAATATACGTTGTTTCAACACTAGATTGTTAGCCAAAGACTTACTCACATAAAGAGTTTCTAACCTTTTCCGCAATGCGGATGAGGTTTCTCTATCAATATCTTATTGTAATACCTATCGCGAGCACAACGGATTACAAACATGGTCTTTTCATCAAGCTCTTCCCATTCTTCTGATCTAATTCCAGCTTATTCCCAGTAATGACCTTCAAGCCAATTGAACAAGAATTGTCTTTATCCAAACTTTCCAAATTAAAGTTTGTGACACCATTAAAACTTTTCAATGTCAAAACTTGTTGTTAGCAATCTCTGAATGGGTGATCTACGAAACTTGAACTAGCTCTGATACCACTTGTTAGGATCGACTCGGGATTAAGCAACGAACAAGTAAAAAATAGCAGAAAAAATTGAGAAATTGAACACACGAATTTAACATAAAAACTCTTCCAAAGAGGATAAAAACCACGTGCAAGATAATTTTACTATAATAGTAAAGAAAGAAGAGTACAAAGGATGGAGATAAAACTAAACCTCAAAACCCGAAAACAAATAACCCTCAAAACGTAACACAAAAATTCTCCAAAAGTGTTATGAGTTCTATTCTTTTAATGAATATTTTCTACGGTTATAAAGATTCTTATTTATAGGCTAAATCGTAAGTAAATAATAAAATAATCTAGACTAATCAGAGTTCGACTGAACAAATAAACAGAGTTTAACTAGGAGATCTCTCTCAAATTTGATTGAATATGAGTCAACTCACATAAAATAAACAATTTAAACACATTTAAGCAACACATTTATACACTTTAATATAACATATAGGAGTCCCAGAAACACCTTAAAACACATTTAAAAATAATTAACAGTCATGCTTTAAGCATTACAACAAATTCAGCAACTATTAGACATCATTAGGCCTAATAAAAACAACCCTCTCAACCCAAAAATTTATAATAAAAAATGACCATAATGTAAACTTGAACCAAGTGTCTATAGACGAGAGTTCATGTTAATGACGAATTTAGGTATGAACATTGAAGTTAAAACCCAAAAACTTACCATTTGGACGATTAAATTCAGCATTAAGCCCATTTAAACAACACAATTTATACACTATTGGACAACCTAATTTGGATATTAACAAAGTTATTCACCAGCTAAGTACATGAAATTAATTTTTTTACAACACTCAAGTATTAAAATGATACATCAATGAACACAT